>NW_024425119.1:21959801-22003635 GCF_017311325.1 Ursus maritimus
AATGCAGCAATAGAAATCCATTGTGCACTAACAATAGGCCCCTGAACCTCCCGGCACCAAAAGCAGACCATTTTACTTTTAAGGCTATTGTCTGCAAAGTCCATGACAAAGCTTTTCCCCTGCAGCTAGACAAAATATTCACTGTAGTGTGCTCATAAAGAAACAGAAGTCTTCTGTCTAAGTTGCAGAGTTAAAGTAACAGCCGCCAGATTTCTGAAACCTGCAGAATATTCCTGGCCTCTTTATTAACTTACATAAAGATATAAGGCTCATATACAGAGCCACTTTTTTTTTTCCAAGTACCTGACTTTGAATAGACACTACAGAAAAATGAATAACTTCTTTAAGACCAAATAATTTGGAAAATGTAAAACCAGAAACATATCTAACTTGGGGATGTCATGTCTGTGGATGAATAAACACACTAATATTTGCAATTTGGATGAGATATCTACTTTAAATTCAGATTCAATACACATTTATTGAGCAGCCTATGTGCCAGGAACTATGCCAGATGCTTTTACCTGTCTGTGTTCTCTCATTTACCACAGCAAATACCTGAAGACTCAGATAGGGTTATTGTATCAATCACACAGGTTAAAAACAAAAGCAAAAAGCAAAAAAAAAAAAAAAAAAAAAAAGGACTTGTCTGAGGTTTCACAAAATGTAATAGGCAGAGTTGACTTTTTGAAGTAAGGTTTTGTTTTGTTTTTGCCTACAAATTCCAAACTCTCTTGTCAACAATGAAATGATAATGATAGCTACTATTTTGAGGGCTAAGTGCTAAGCAGTGTACCAGGTCCTTTACATGTGGTATCTCAAACTTCTCATAATAATCTTCTGAATTAGATATTTCCCTAAACTTTGGTTTCTTGAGTGGTAAACAAATGCACCAATATCTAATTCAGAAGATTATTTTGAGAAGTTGCCCATAGGGAGCTAAGTTCAACCTACCAGATCCTAAAGTCAGGGGGGCCAAAAGCATATCATTTCACTCACTTCTCCTCTCTATCTGAACTACTATAAAATAACGAGCTTTAAGCAAATCCACATCCAGTAATCCTCCAACAGCCAATGTTGTAGCTTGTCTCCATTGGTCGTTCATGAAGAGGTGGTTAAGAAATGACTGCACCATGGATGCTAATAAAGACGGTTAAGGATGAGTTCACAATGGTCATAATGAACACAGTGGACGCACAGGTACCAATGACTGAATTTCTCTGAAAATGGTTAAGAACCCAGAGAATATAAATGACTAGAACTGTAAAAGACCAAATGGCAAAATCCCAATATTTATAATACACCTGTTCATTAAATGTGTGAATGTGATTAAAGTGAAATTTGACACAATTATGTAAGTGTTGCTTCAGTGTTTATGGACTAAAAAAGATAATAGATATCTATTAAATATTCCATTTTCTAAAATGAGACATGATTTTTTTAAAATATGTGTAGAATTGTATTTTATACTGTGAGTATGTATAGTATGCTTGTGGACATAGTTATTTTCCAAAAGTTCAAATTCTGGATTATCCATCATTTTTACATTAAGATATGCCACAGTTTTACTATAAGCACCTTTAAAGATTCTCCTGAGAGTTACTTCTCTCCAACATTGAAGTATCGCAGTTAGCATAAGAATAAAAACTAGTGTTCCCTATATTTAAATATGTGTGAGAGATAATAGTAGCTCTTATTATTTGCATAGCATTTCAGTTTACATAATGCTGTCAGATACAACAGTGTTGTCAATGGTATGCATTCTTATTACACCTGTATTGCAGATGAGAAAACTAAGGCTCAGAAAGATGCTTTTCCTAGCATCACCTAGCCAGAGAGTAGAATAGAGGGAGTACAAAACCAGGGCTTTTAATTCAGGGATGTTTCTTTAGGGGAAAGATGAATATGTACACATTTTAAAATAAAATAAATGGTAAGAAATAAGCTATAAGATAAATTAGAAGGCGATGATGACAGATAATCAGTCAATCCATTAATATTAAGATGATTCTAATTGGATTACTTTTGTCGCTTTCTGCCATCAGGACCCTTTTGATATGTTTGCTTGATATTCCCTCCTCACCCTTGCCTCTTTTGCTCACATATGTTTCTTCACATCAATGCCTATGGCAATCCCCACCAGTGAATGGCCCCCCCAACTGTGCCAGCCATTGTTACAACAGCATCCTGCCTCTTTAGGGCCTGTTCATTCCCTATAACTCTCACTCCTTTTTCCCTTCAGTGCCAAACACTCTTAAGACTGACTCCCTCATCTGGAACAACGAGGCCTAGAGACTCTTGCCAACATATTGTAATTCTCCAACAAGCTGCCAGTGCCAGGAATTAAACCACATTCGCTCCAGTGCAGTAGCTTTACACACAAGCTCAGGTTTTTGCTTTGTGTTTATGTAGGTTTTTCCCCTTAATCTCCCTTGAGCTGCAGTGACAGAGCTCATTGAAAAATCGAACAAGCAAAAAATATGTATGTGTAATATTTGACTTTTTAAACAAAGTCCCTAGAGTTAGGTCTTACCAAATCTACCACTGTTTATGCTTTAATTTTGTAGCTTAAACTAAGCTGTGTTATTCCTGACATGTGATAGGGTGCACATTTAGGGATGGGAATTATCTTTTGGAAGGAACAACAATATGTGTAAACTTCGAAATATAGCCATACCTCTTCAAAGTCAAGAAATAAAAGCGTATGTAGATTATTCACATCATAGAATCAGAATTTTAAACCTGCATGGATCTTGAGATATTATTTAGATAAGCATTTCATAAAAGTAATTTACTAAAAACACATTGGACATAAATGGAACACAAATTGTTTGGTTACTTAAAACCAAAACAAATAAAATAAGCATTCCACTGTCATGTTAATCTAATTACATTACACAAATTTACATTTCATTTCTACAAGATTTAGATCTATTTATGGGCTAAGAGACTGTCAATCTTTAAGTGAGTTATGGATTATATGGTGTTATTTACATAACTGACCAAGGAAATCAGTGTTGGGAGATGACTCTTTTGCTCACTACAATTTGGGTATTAAATGGTCTAGAGCAAATTCTTCATTTTACAGACTGAAATTGTAAACTAAGGTTAAAATATGTCTAAGATCATAAATCTAATTAATGATAAAGGCAGGACCTGAAGGTTAATTCCTAGTTCAGTGTTTGTTTCAATATGCCACACACAATTACAAGTTCTCTTGATAGTCAAACTTTTCAAAAATGAAATGTTAGTCCAATTTTATTCACCTCAACTAATTTTAAATAATTATTATATGAGAGTTGATCTGGGCAACTGATCTCTGTTTGAATTAGGTATTGTTAACTCAATATTCTCCCCTTGCAAGCTTTCACTCGATGGCCAACATAAAGCTGAGGAACAAACACAAGTTAGAACACCTGGCCAAATACATTTTTCTTCAAAAAGCTAATTACAATTCAGTGCATTGTTATTTAATTATTCAATCACTGATAATAAGGTTATTTTTGAGGGGGAAGATTGGGCTAAATCTAGAAATCATATATCTGTAAGAGTTTAATTCATGTTGACAATATGCACAGGCTTAGACACCATTTGGGGGCAAATACTACACAATGTAATGGAAGTAATGTAAAACTTTTATATATCTGGAAAGTTATTTGCCCACTGAAGACCACAGGGCCTTGTAACATTCCCATTAGCCAAGCTCTACAGCTAGTCTGCCACGGAAAATGTCAAGTTCTTCTAGGACACATTAAAAAATAATACATACCACAACACACAAGAGAAACACATCTGAAATTCCAAAGCATTAGAATTTCAATAAGCCTCATTTTTATATGTAATTATCCTAAAGTGAATTAAGCTCTACAAATACTTTACTTTTAGTGGTGCCAAAATACTTGTTTGTTTCCACTTGAAAGTTAATAAGAGCTTGTTAACAGAAAGGAAAAAAAAAATTGGCCTACTGACTCAAGTTTTAAAATGTTTAATGTGCAATCAGTTTTTGGAATATTGCAATATTTAAATCAATACTTACAAGCTTAAATTTTCTCGTTGCAGAAGCTGAAACTATTAACACACCTGCCCAATTATACTCAATTTTATACCACATTTTAAAAGAATATTTTTTCATCACATGATTAAACATGCCATAATCAATATGATATAATTGCTACATCTCAATAACCTTGGATTTACTCTTCACAAGATGGCTCTATATTTTCTATATAAAAAAATTCATTAAAAGAGAGACTTAGGAAGCTATATTGTTTTATCTACTGTATCACTCAGAAAGTTAAGTATATTTTCATGCAACACATTGTTTTGTTCTTGTTTCAAAAATTAGATGCCAGCAAAAATAACATTAAGTAATTTGGGGGCAGCATTTCAAAAAATAGTTGCAAAGAGGTACTCCTCATCTACAAAATCTCACTAATGCTGTGCTACTGAACATTAAACAAGCCTTAATGTCATACAACCTGACTCAATCACTTACTAGTTTTGTGACCTTTGGCAAGTAGCTTAACCTCCCTATGCTTCAACTGACTCATCTGTAAATGGGAATAGTAACTACACATACCACATACGACTGTCAAACTAACTAAATGAGATTAACTTATGTAAAGCTCTTAAAACACCGCTGGGCAGGCAGTAACACTTAAAAATGTTACTAATATTACAACTGCAACTTAATATAGGACATCCCAAAAGAACTGTTTCAAAAATCAAATGAAAAAATGCTCCACTTTGTCCATTTTTAAAACCATCCAGAATTCAAAAACCTCATCAAAGGATAACAGTTCTGTCTCTACATTTTTATGGTAATGACCCATAACCCTCAGTTTCATTGATCACCAACCATCCCTATGGATTTTTTAGTTGGTTCATGCCAATAAAGATGATATAGGAAAAGGTGTAGTATCATGAGGGACAAGGATAGTTGTCACATCCTTGAGGTTAATGTATGAATTGTCCCAAAACAGCACAGATACACAAAAATACTCAACTAACCTTTGCCTGATTTTTTTTTTTTTTTGGACAGTTGTCTTTCTAACTTTCCATAGGCTCTATTACATCTTCAACAATGGCTAAAGCTTTTAAGCCAGTACTGTTGACAAGTGAAAGGGAACGACAAATAGCTTTGTAGTGCTCTTTTCCCAGGGTCACTCAACCAGCGGTAATAGTTATTATTTTTATTTATTAGCACTGTAGCCCTGTCCTCTATCATGGCTAACTCACCCCAACCCCCATGACAGCAAAAGCATTTTAACTTTTAATAAAAATGAGAGAGTGCAGCACTCCTGTGTAAGGCTCTTTCAGCAAAGTGCACAGCTAATGAATATTGTCCATTTGTATCCAAATAATTTATGATGTCAGCAAAGTGTGGGTGGGGAAACATGAATTAAGTTGTAGTCATTCGTTACAATAAGAGGGGTGACAGTGGAGAGTAGGAAGAAGCAAAGGGTTACCAAGGCAAGAGGGGTAGAATAGAAAAGCAAAAGTAATGTGATAGAAATTTGGAAGGAAGATGTTCATGATTATATCAGTAATACTCAACTTAAAAAAGTTAAAGCATTTCTCATAAAAATTTTTCATGACTATGTCTTTCTATTTTATTCACCAAATAACTAACTCTCTTAGACACCAATTACAATAAACCACATTCTCCATATATTTTATATGAAATATTATTTTCTCAACTGGGATATGTGAGATAGAGGAAGAAAAAAAAATAGAAGACAAACCATAAGAACTAAGTCATAGCAAAAGGTATATGAGAATCAGGTATATTTAACACAAAGTCTTAGTTTCACAAGACAAATTTACAAACAAGAGTTCAAGATAGCTTAAACATATCGCATCTTAGTAAAGACAAGAATGCATAGCTCTAAGCAAATTATATATGCCTACTAATATATTTAAGAAAAGAATTACCTAAATATGTATTTGAATTATAAATGAAGCAATTATCCTACTATGAAAGACTGTATTCACATAATCATCCATTTAATTAGATATCTAAGACCATGATGAAAATGAAAATTAATGATCATATTTGTACAATTTTGTTGTTGTTGTGGTTTAAAATTGTGAAAGTGGGTGGTAGGGATGATAAAGGAGTTACAAAAAGCATAGAAATAGAAAACCACTTAACATACATTAGAATAAGAATTCCAATACTTTAAAAATATGACAGAATGTTTTACCACTGGAAGTGAGAATTAAAGCGCATACAGCCTGATGCTAAACCACTACACATCCTGAATCTTCTCTATCACAACATATGTGAAAACAAATCGCAATCTCAGCTTGCCAGATGCCTGAAAAGATATGAACAATAAAAACTGACATGATTCATACGATAAATCAGAGATTGTGATATGCAGGTAGTTGAACAGTTGAGCTGAAAAGCTACTTACAATTCAAATTATATTTTTATGTTCTAATACATAGCATCAGATTTTAAAATTAAGAAAAATATCCCGATTTGCTTAAAATCATATATCTAAATTTGCACATATCCTTCTCAACCAAAGTAGTCCATCTGCCTTAACAACTTGTTATATTTGGTCTCTCATAACCTTTCATGGATTTTGGATCACGTCATTTTTAGAGTAATTTTAGATGAGAAAATACAATACTTTTATTTGCAAAATGGCATTTAATGTTCACAAGCTTAGACACTATCTAATTAACAATGAAAGCTACGGTCCTGTATTAGCTATGATATGCTGTGTCCCACCCCCACCCGCCAGCCAAATGCAGAAGAGCCAAACAAAATCAACCTGTAAGAGTTCTCTTTAAGAAGCATTTTCATTTAAGAAAGAACAAGTGGGAAAAAAAAAAAGATAAAGAGGAAGCAAACAAAAAGAAAAAAGTCTGGATAAATAGAAAAGGGAAAGCATAGTTTGTTTTTCACTTTTCCTTTATCACAACAGACTTAGCATTCTCAATGTTAAAGTCAGAGGGTATAAAATTGGGCATGGAGAATCTATTGGTATATTCATTTGATTTCTTAACTGAATGAATATACAAAATGATTATCTCTGCTTTTAATGGAAAAATGTACTATTAGAGCTATCAGACTACTTTTAAAAAATCGGATACTGCCCTTTTCATTATTTTGCACCATTCACACATGTACATACACACAGAAGATCAGGAGGCATTCAACTCTATCCATTTATTCATTCATTTACTTAACAATCATCTATTAAGCTGCTACTGTGACACGGTGATAGGGGCTCAGACGTCAGCTCCGCACCTCAAGAAATTCACTATCTCCTGGGAAAGATGGATAGGCTAACAGCGACCAGACACTAAACATTTGACTCAAATTGCTAGGCGTCACTGAGTTTCTCTTTTACTGCTTCATTTATTGAAGAAAAAGCAAAGAGAACATACCTTATTTTAATTATTACATTAATGTATGGTAAATAAAATGTGGCCAGAGACTTCTTCCTAAAATGCTACTTTTGTAGTATTACCATAAAGAGTTCAAAAATAGTCCACTGTTTATCAATCAAACCAGCTATAAAAAAATCTACTAAGCAATACTTTCCAAAAATAGGGCCAATTTCTTATCTTGTCTGTAATTAGGAAAATAATATGAATTAAGTGACACTATCAATATAAAGTTAAATTAAAAGATAAGTATATGGATAAGAATAGTAGAATGGATTAATTCAACAAAGAGTATGTACTATATATTTTTGCAGGCATGGGGATATTAACAGGAGCAAAACAGAAGTGGACCCTATCCACGTAAAGTTCATTGTCATAGGGAAGCTTCTTTAAATGCAAGATTCCAGGGCCATTGGAAAGTCTGGCTCTTTATGCCCTGGTTGAGTCCCAGGAATCTGCACTTTCCCAATACCTGAGGTGAGGTAATTTTTTGATGACTAAACACTGATTTGGGGTATAACAATATGGATAAAGACATTCTATTACATTTTCAGAAACTTGAAAACTTTTTTCAAGTGGTTAAGTTGCGAAGTAGAATATATTGAATTCTTCTTAGGAAAAGTTAAAAGAATTTTACTAACAACATCACAGTGTCATTTGAGTAATAATTTAAACACTATCAAGCAAAAAAAATTCAAATATATTCCAATACTTTTCTATTTTACAACTCAATGGGATACAGTAATTCAAAGGGGAAATAAGTCACAGCAAAATGCAATAATTAACTACCAGTAGCTAATACATGTTTTATTTATTAAAAATGGGGAAATAGAGAATTATTATTACTGGAGTATTGGGAACAAAAATTTTGTTTAAAAATCTTAAATAAGGGACCGTTAATCATGTGACCACATGTATATTCATGTATGTATATTCTTCAAAGTAATGTACTACACACATAATATGTGAGGTACCTATGTTTACGTAAGCAGCAAAGAAAAAAGAGAAGCTCCTAAGATGTCAGTTAAGTGACAAGGGCATCCTCTTCTCATGGTTGAGAACTAAGGGACTGCAGATTCAGAGAACAGTGGAATAACACTGCAAGCAATATGGTAAATCAGAGAAGAATGAGTGGGATAATATCCTGGTTATTCATTTAAAGGAATGGGAGGACAACAAATTATTAATACTGGAAAGGATGTTAATGGTAGAAAGGAAAATAATCTCTACCTTGAATATAATTAATAGGAATTTCTATAGCACAGAGCCATTGTTGCTTATTTTTCTATATTCTTTTTTTAAAGATTTTATTTATTTATTTGACAGAGAGAAAGAGTCAAGCAGGGGGAGCAGCAGAGGAAGAGAGGGAAGCAGACTCTCCTCTGAGCAGGGAGTCCGATGTGGAGCTTGATCCCAGGACCCTGGGAACATGACCTGAGCTGAAGGCAGATGCTTAACCAACTGAGCCACCCAGGTGCCCCTTTTTCTATATTCTTAAAAACATCAATCTATAGTATCTTTGGAATCATGTCTCAAATTTAATAACTGAGAGGAAAACATTTGAAAAGATAGAGAAATATCCAGGGAGAGAGAAAAGAACAGGAAAAAGAGATCTGTTGAATATCTCTTCTTTCTCTTACGCTTTGCTTTCCCGAAGTAAACATTGAACAACTTAATTCCCATGTATGTAATAAACAATAGATTGAGATATATATTCCTTAAATCTTTCTCTTTCACATACACATATATTTAATATCAAATTTATGATATTAAATTATCTTTTAGATGTCTCTTTTGAAATGTACACGAAGAGAAAAAGCAGGTGGGGGTGGGAAGGGTTCAAGGGATATTCACCACACTATGATATGTGTCCCATGCTTTCCTAAATACTCACTGATTTAATAGAAAAAAGTTAAGAAAGGTAGGAAAGAAAACTTATTTAAAACAACCTAGGGATTTTGGTGAAGTACAATGAAATGTCAGCAATTAAAAAATTAAGACATAGGTCAATATTTCATCCCCAAAGGATGGATGAATCCAGTAAGTGACAGACCACCCAATTTTCTGACCTGCGGGTCAGAGAGCAAGTTTTTACAAACTTGGGAGTGGTCTTTCAAAAGCTACAAAAGTCTGTGTTGCACATGTCAGAAATTCAAAAGTGTTCATATCTCTGGGAATTTTCCCTGAGGGACATGAAAACCCCAAGAAGCTGCTATCTCAGTTCTCACAAAAAAGGTGTAGAGTATGTTTAAGCCCCACAGAGTCTCTGTTACAGGACATCAGATCTCCCACCCAAAGTGAACACCTGGATGAATCCTGAAGATGGTTACAGAAAGCCCTCAAGGCCCTCAACTACTTGGAAAAATCATATAATTCCTCTGGGAAGAAGACTCACATAAAACATTGTGAACAATGATGATAAATTAGAAACACATATTTAATCATTTTTATGAATTAAAGTGTTCCAATTAATAGTAGTTGAGATCTTCAGTTAAATTACAAACATGGCAAATAAATCATTCCAAGTATTGTAGCTGTCTATAATCGTATTTGCAGAAGGCAAATAATTTATTGCAAGAAATTTGGTAAACTAAACCTGTGTTTGCAATAAATTTGTAATCATCAAAACTGATCTTTATTATTTCAAACAGGTTAATGTTAAAAGGTGCATTATCTACTTAAAATTTATTTTCATGAAATTAAAAAAAATTAAAGCATTCCATTTCTAAAGAGAAAAAGGAAAAACATCATTGTTCCATGGCAGCTACCAAAGAAATTACTATGTTTGATGAGGGGATTAAATTCTTTATAAGAATATTTCCAAAATTTATAAATTATATTAAAGTAGATACATAATCTAACAGGTCTCCCAATTATATAGTAGGTGTTGATTTATTATTCTGGTCCAGAGTTCGAGATGTAAAACCTGGGTTATTTATTTCCCTCTTTTCTTCTCAGCAAATTGTTCAGATTATAGCGCAGCACCCTCAAAATTATAAAGCAGCAAAGCCAAATCTCAAAACATGTGAAAGTTCCATGCCAAACGGAGCTGTATAAAAACTAAAAACCAACACCTTTAAAAAATACTTGATTTGAGTTTAATCAAAACTCTTGTTTTCATACGTATTTCAGCCTTTCTGTTTTTTTTTTTTTTTTTTTTTGTCATGACACATTAAGTGCCTAAAAAATAATGATCAGTGAGGTTTCACAGCATGGAGGGGAAAAATAATAGGAAAAAAAAAAGTTTATTCCACACTATTTGAATTACGTTTAGGTAGTTCTCAATGGGGCTACTACCAAATCCTTTAAGCCCACCAGGCTCTTACCTACATTAAATTAATGAGGCATCTCAGACATTCATTCTTCACCAGCAGCTCTAGACTCTCCAGTTGGACACCTACAATTTACTAAATTACAAACAGTGACCTAGGGGAGACATCTGTTTGTTATATACAATATTGCATTATAATCTAAAGTAAAAGAATATTTGGGAGATTAAGATGATAAGATATATGTTGAATTGCATTTTCTGGGGTTAATAGGGGCCGGTCTATGATTCTTGTGATCTCTTTTCCCATACAAGTTCCTATTTTCCCATCAGGAAGCAAAGGCCTCCACAGATCGACATTATGAAATACAAAACTTATGAACAATCCAATACTAAGAGGTCTCTATTATGCCATGATACTCACTACCACCATACAATACTTTTATTAAGCCTCAAATACATTAAGCTTGATTATAATCAAATTTTTTATAATACCACCTTCTTACTAATGCTCATAACACTTGGCTCCCAGGGATGTACTTATAATGAGATGACCAGGTGTATTTTCCATTAAATGCCTCTGTTGGAGTTTCTATAGTGCTTTTTCTCATATATTTCAAGTTAAACGCTCCTCTATTTTCATGTTTGCCTCACAATAGCCAGTCCCTTTTCAATGATTAATTTTCTATTCAAAAACAATTTGCTTCTTTTCCCTTTGTCCTGTCATGGTTTCAGAACAACGTCTTTCCTCTTCCTTTGTCCACTGCAGAAACTCACCTCCTCCGACCCCCCCAGATCACTACCTTCTAGCTTCCAACTTCTTTTTAGTGACATATAGTCCAAAATATTTAGGAGCTCACCCCAGCAGGAGGCTACTCAATTAACAAAAACAAAGCCCTGAATGATCAAGGCTATAACTGAGCCAAGAAGTACTGTGGCCATTTATATTATATGACCTCAGCAGTCTCTTGATTGAATTGCAACCCAGCATTAAATCAAACACTATGTGTTGTGTGTGTGATTTTATAAATGCTGGGTGTGTGAGGTGGAAACAGGGAGGTGAGAGGGGTGGCAAAGAGATTATAAATACTCTCAGGAAAAAAAAATCGCGATTTAGAATGTATTTTTTTTTAACATGCTCTTTACTTTGTTTTGGAACTAAGATACACTTTGTGAAATGCCCAGAACTAGTATTCCATGTTTAAACAACAGAAATAATGGAAGCATAATTGATTGCAGCTGGGAACTGTCACCCTATCAGTAAGCAGCACCTAACTGGCAAATACTACAAGCTTGTTACAGATTCCTTTATGAATTGGGCACTGTAAGAAGACTGGGCATTCTTTATACCACACACTCAAATCAAAATCTTCACTGATTTATTTCTCAAATTTTACCAGACTAGAAACAGTGAGTGGTTAGTCCGTTGGCCTCTCTCCAGTGTGTTTGGGCAGAGAAGGTAGGGTGCTTGTTTCATAAAGTTAAATACATAACAGGTTTATAAACATGCTATATCTTTCAGTCAAGGAGGAGATATTCAGTAAAAACAATCTTCTCAGTACATGAACGCTCATAAGAGAAAGGAGAAGTAAAAATATCTTATTCAGAAACCAATTTTTGTGAAACCAATTACTGTAAATTTCTCTATACATATCATATTCCAATCAAGGACTACCAAGATTCAATTCTTATCTAGAAGCAGGCTTTTATATCACTCTTTCAGTTGATTTACCTAACTCAGACTTTCCCCAAAAAGGAGCAAAGAAAAAAAAAAAAGAAAAGAAAAAGAGGAAAAGAAAAATAAAGGAAAACTAATAACTTCACATTAACTTACTAAGAGAAAAGCTACAGTAAGTCCCTTTTCCTATTTTCTTATATTTGTGTAGCTGTTAGACATTTTGCAAAGGGGGGGAGTACCAGCCAGCCTTTCACAACAAAAGACCCACTGTCACTGAGCCAGTCCCAGACATGGTGGAAACCAGCCCACAGGAAAAGGCCTGGCTCCAATGTTAGGCCCCGGCCGAGTACAGTCACTATATTCACTCAAATTGGCAACAGGTCTCAGTGTTCCTGGCTTTGAGCTGTGAACAAGGGTCGGGATTGAATAACCAATTATACAACCGCTGACTGAGTTTATCCAAGGTTTGCAAACTGCTATAATAGCCCAGTATTCAACCAACTGTTTTATCCTTTTCCAGATATAGTGTCATATCTCCCCTTGTGCTCCATTTACATGTCACTTTATTACATACATCCATTAAAAAGGTTAATACAGTGTCACACTCAATGCCTACATGTTGCCTTACAGGAGTTCTGCTTCTCTCTGGGGCATTTCATATAGACACCTTTCTCTGTCTTTCACTTTCTCTCTACAAGTTAAACCAAGTTTCTGTCAAGACTACAGAACAGTGGATGAAAGAACAGTAGCCAAATGTCAACAGTTTCAAAAATACGCCTTATACTAATGGGCTGTTTGAACCCACCTTGGTATATTAAAAATGTGAAAATTCTGAAGTTTGGCAGTTCAGACTAGCACCCAAATTTAAGGGGCACATATAAATTTATCCAAATGTGTGCCTCTCCCTTTGCCAAAATGGATGTCTCAAAGTTCAAGAAGACCTACAATTTTTCTGCATATTTGCATGCCTGCCTTTAATACAAAGTGGTTATGATGGAAATTAAAAAAAAATAAAAATAGAATTTCAAGTACTTTTCCTTAATCTCTACAAACCTGAAATTCCTGAACGAGTACCTTCCAACTCAATAAACAGAATAAGGGAAATGGTAGAAATGTCAAGTAGTTATGAAGGAGTTGGCTTTTCTTTTTTTTTTTTGATGCCTCGATCTCTGGCCTTTTATTTATTCCATGCTTGACGTTAACTGGTGTTTTACACAGTGTAAGCTTATCTTCTCCACTGAGGCTTTTTATCTTTAAAATCAATAATACAGATCCCTTCTAGAAATCTAAGGGATATTCATTGGAATATATAAAAATCACATCAACGTTTAATAAAAAAGCTGGCTAGAAAGAAGGATGACTAATATTATGCAAAATCATTTACATCTTTAAATATCTGGAGGTATTTCTTTATGTATAATTAAAATAAGAGGGAAAGTACCCTTTAAACCCACAATAAAAAATTTCATATGATTTTGTATATTAATAATAATGATAATAGCTAAACAACAGTAATACTAACAGCTACTAATTGAGAATTTAAGTGGTGTTAACTTTTAGTGCTTTATATATAATTCTGTTTAACTCTTGTGAAATCCTATTTGTAGTTGGTAAGAGTAGGTACTTTTCTGAAGCTGGAGCCTTCCTCCTTCATTTGCAAGCTTAGACATCTTATAAAATTACTTAACTTCCTGGGCCCCAGGAATTAGTATATACCTAATATGCCTATCACCTAGGACTACTGAAGACATTAAATGACTTTCTCAAAGTAAAGTGTCTCAATACAATATTTTTAGGTGTTTGTCATCTCTTTTAGGTGTTTCTCCACATCTCCATCTTTATGAGTAATGTACTGCTCAAATAATCACATCTCAAGCAGCTCAGTGAGGGACAGAGCTCATAATAACCTTTTGCTTCTTCAAGTAAACCATTATCTTCAAGGATTCTACATGTTCGAATGGCTTATTAATAACACCAAGTCTTCATGTATTGAACATCTACGTTTAGCTATTTGCAAAGTGAAAGTAGTAGAAAGACTATTCAGATAAAGAAGTCTAATCTTATTTCTGCAACTCAACACTGCTGAGTTCCTACTTTCTTGACCCTCACCTGCAACTAGGAATAATTAGTTCGCCAAATCCAATGGCAGTGTGGATAGGAAGAAAAGAATCTGTTCTGAAAAACGAAATGGTAAATTGTAAATGTAAAGACTCTGCAGCCCTTTCATTGTTACCAGAACATTCACTAAGTTGGAACTTGTCGCTGGTCTTTTAAAAAAGCGGGAAAGAAACGTGGAGTTTATACATTATGGCAGGTTTTGGAGATACAAAGATACCAGCCATGAAAGTCAGTATGAAATCTAATTATCAATATAAAACATTAAATTGTTAATAAGAATCAACATACATTTGCAGGTAGCTGAATAAATCCACCTCATTACTTTATCAAAGGTAAAAAAGAAGAAGAGACTTCGGAGTCAGAACTAGGTATGAATCTTGGTTCTGTTCTTTACTACCTATCTGCTTTTGTGTGTATGTAAGATAGAATTTTCCTTATAACAGCTTCTGCTTCTGTAATGGCTATGAAAAACCTATATTGCTTATCAAATGAGAAAAAATTACAAGACCAAAGAGACAATTTTGTAATCCCCAATCAGTTAAACAAACCCTCTAAATATCATGAATATTGTACAGTTTGGAGCCATATTAGGCATTGTATCTCTTTCCTATTTTGATTATAATAATAATAATGAAAGCATTCGTATTTATTGACTCTTTACCATGTATTATGTGTAGTGCTGCGGTTTATGTAATTATGACATTTAATTATTAAAACCTTCAGAGGTAGGTACTATTATTATCATCTATTTTACAGAGGAAATTGAGATTTAGAAAGGTTAAGTCATTTCTTAAGGACACACACCTAGCAGGGAAATAAGCCAGGATTCAAATTCCTATCTGTTGAATTTCAAAGTTTGTTTCTGAAATCAGTAACCATACTGACTCACCCAGCCTATGAACAATAATGATAGGTGACATATTGCAAATAGAGTTGAGTGCCATAACACAATACCATTCTGAGCTCAATTTGGTGATGATTTCTGAGTTCTCAAGGGTGTCCCTGATTATTTGTGCTTAGAATAAAATCCAAACCTCTTTCAAAGCCTACAGACAGTGTTATATAATCTTTGGTCTGTGTTCATTTCTCCAGTCATTTACTGCTCCTCTGCCTACATGTGCTAGCCACTGAGGCCATCATGCCATTTCTTCAACTAGCAAAGTCTACCCTCGTTTCTGTGTGTTTCCACTCTGAGTTCTGTGTTCACTTTATTTCAGTCACTCTTCCCCCAAAACTTCACATGACTGACTCCTCTTATCCTGAACTCATATTTCACCTTTGCAGAAAGGCCTTCTTTGACGTACCACCTAAAGCAATATAGCCCTACTATCGCTTCCAGTCTATTTCTATCAAATTCCCTTTATTTTTTATAGTGCTTATCTCTAATGAAAATCATCTTATCTATTCATTTATTATTTTTTTTCCTCTTCCTTCTCACTAAAATATAAGCTCTAGGAGAACTGGGAACTTATCTGTCTTGCTCACTATGTACTTCCATTTCCTATACTTAAGCTTGGCATATATCTGATACATAAAAAATATTTGTTGAATGAGTGAGTATATGAATTTCTGCCAGACTCTTAGAGATCCTCTTTGCTTTAAGATGACTCAAGGTTATGTATGATTTGGAAGTCATTCCTGATGTGTGGGAAGACCACTCTTCCACTCTTCAAGTTATCCATAATTAGAGTATAAAATGAAGCGTTCTCATTATTCAAGTTTCTTAATTCTCTCTCGTGGATACTATATGTGAAAAGAGTTTTATTGTGATTATATAGGCAGGGCTATACTTATCTCTGTTAAATATATCATGAAAGTAATCAGAACAGCATAGGGCATGGGGAACTAATAGTCATATAATTTCCTTGTCTTGTGAATGATTTGGGGCTCACCTTTTTCTAATTTTGGATAAATTTTGGCTTTTTTCTGGACACATCAATTATGTCAGAAAGACATAACCAGTGACCATAATATCTGCTCTGTTCCCAAGTTTCTCTATGCACATACACACAAATACACACACAACTTCTTAACTGCACATACATTTAACTTTTATCTACAAGTATATGTTTTCTGAAGGATCTATAAAACTATGACAAGTATTTGTGTGAATAAGGCAAAAAAAAAATACCCTTCATTCCTTTACTTTGGAGTTACATTACACAAATACTTAATTCATCTAAGTTCAACTACATTTATTTAAAATAGGAATTAAAAGAGAAATGAGTCAAATATTAACAATATAGGTAGGGCTGATGATTCTGTTTGTCACTGCCCTCAATAAGCTGCACTAAGTCGACACACATATTCTGTTTGTCACTGCCCTCAATAAGCTGCACTAAGTCGACACACATAATTTGAGCCTGCTTGCTGTTCCCTCCGTTGGTTCCTGTTTGCTCATCCCAGTTTGAGCATCTCACTCGGCCAAAAGAGGAATTCATGTTTAAAGACACATACATTTCATTCAGTAAGAAACTCAAGTCAACAACTTCATTTAAGACTCAACCAAAGAAAGAGAAACATGTTGCAATACTTTGGTGGACCAACCAAATGACAATGTTATCATAGTCTCCTTTGTGGCAAATCCCTGCGGTATTTTGAAATGTAATTCTATCTATCCTCCCCCCCCCCGACTCTAGAATCTAAACCCAGTTTAAATGTGATTCTACTGCATTGATTTAAAAGATAAATTAAACATTGAATCTGCACTTTACTATGTGCATACAGGCAAGAATAAGTTGTGTATCTCTATGAGATTATATTTTCTAAAAAAAAAAAAAATTGGACATAATATCCCAATCTTTACAACCTCTTCAAAAATCAACATGAGTTAAGAATTGAGAATAGAAATGCCTATTGTTCATTAAATAACTTACATAACAGATATTTATTCTATGTTATTCTGTGTGCCCATAGTGTGTCAATCACTATGCTATGTGCCGTGGTTACCAAGATGAAAGCTAAATTCCCTGACCTAAAAACACAAGTTAGACTCATAATTAGCACTGTACCAGCAGCTATGACAGAAGTATGCCCAGGATGCTATGGAACACAGAATGAAGCTAACTCAGGGAAGGAAGGATTTTAATGCAAGAAGGTGTTCAAAGGAAAACTAAGTTAACTAAGCCACATTCTGAAAGCTAAGAGTTTTCCACATGAATGAAGAGGACAGTATTACCAGGCAGGGGAAGTAATATGGAGAAGGGCATGGTAACAAAAGAGAGTCTAGTAAGTTGAAGAAATTCAAAGATATTTGATATATCTAGGGCATATGGATATTGAAAGTGGAGAGAACTAAAACTAGAAAGGTAAGAAGAGATCACACCATAAAGGACGGGGAATACCAAAATAAGGAGATCGTAAGTCTTTGAATGAATTGAAGCGGGAATTGACATAATCAGATCACTAAGTTCCTCTCCTTTCGCAGCAAGGGCTAGGGGAGCCAAATTGTATGTTACGCTTCTGTGCAGTGACCTTGTGTTGTAATTCTGTTGCCCAGATTTGTAGATGACTGGAGAAAGAGAAAGAGAGAGATGAAAAGTTTTATGTCTTCTCCATTAACAAAGTGGTGAGGCTCATGGCAAAAAAACATGTGTCTAAGTGGTTTATAATGGTAAAAAGGGCCTGAATTAGTGTCTGAAACTGGGGCACTGAGGGTAGAACCCACTTTCCCCCTCCAACACACACACACAAATGAGAGCAAAGTATCTCAGATGCAAATGGTCAGATGAGAGTACAATCTAAGTGCATGCAAGCAAGAGCAGATTATTAAGTTATTTTACCAGACAGGAAAATAACTGTACTACAGAAATTATTCCAAGTTTATGACCAACATGTGGCCTTATTGCTTCCAGCATAAGACAGTTTCACAATAAAACTTTTCCATAGTGAATTATAATGTTTAACTAATGTGCCTCAAAATATAAAATGGCATTTTTCATAAATAATCATTTAACAACATTCTCTTTATAGAGGTCTTAACAAATACTATTTTGAGAAGTGCTAAATTTTTCCTCATGATACTTGAAACACAAGAGCAAGTTCATGAGCAATCATTGCAAGAAGAAGGGATTACACGTATTACAAAATCATCTGAATCCAAGAAAATCACTTAACTTTACTTTCTATGAATGGTCTCAGATCCCTCTAAAAGTTTTGAGACTTGCTAATGTGTGTCAACAAGGACTTTCACATGACAAAATAAATGTAGCACATGAACTTTAATAAATATTAGTATACAAAATTCAAAAATAACTAACCACAGTTTGGCAGTTTTTCAATTAAATTCATGGACTATTACGAAGGTACCTGTGACTTTAATATGATACTTATAATACAGTCACATCCTTTGCTAGAACTGTTTCTAGCTCATATGATGAAGAAAAATTTGACACAAAGTGAATTTTGAATAAGAAACACTGACCTAAAATTAATTGCATGGGAAATTCTTGTTATTTCAGTTTTCTGGCAACATTTTTTGATCTCAAGCATCTGGCTTTAGGAAATTTCTCACAGGTATTTTTTTAATCTATGATTTTATACACATACACACACAGAAATATAAATATATGCACACATAAATATATATGTGCATATATAGTGATAAATAACCTAATAACCCAGTATGTTGTGTTTTAATTAGATAAAAGTTCTGTTTTTGAGCATGACTGTGAGTATATGTGTATGTGTGAGTTTGAAGGATAATGTTCAATACTGACCATTAATAGGTGTCATGATGATTCCAGCAATTTTTCCCAAATCAATGTTTATTTATAGTCTCTTGACAAAAATTTTAAAGTTCTTGTTTTTAATAAAGATTGATTCGATCATATTAGGATCACCTGCAAAATTTGGATACTGCAATATTTTATATATTAAATAGAGGTAATCATCCGATAAATAACATAATTTAATACAAAGCAGCTTAATCCCTGTTTTGTATCTGCAGAAATGGCAGTCATTTTTCCTTAGTTTTGAAACAATTTTGAGTTTTCCTATTAAAAGACTACAGATTGCATGTCATTAAAGAGAAAACAAAACAGTAAGTCAAAAGAGTAAGCTCAACGGTTTGTTAGGTATTTTGTATTTTTTTTAATTGTAAGATTAAATTCCAGCTTTCAAGGATCTTACAGTATAACCAGAGAGGTTTTTTTTTTTAAGGAAAGCTGATATGCATAAAGCAAAGGAAAAAATAGTACTAACCAGGGGGTCCTGATCTTGTGTGTGATGAGAAATAGAGAAGAAAGAAATATGTCAGGGCTAAAATTAGACCAACACTCTTGAATAGGGCAGTATTTATTTTAAATCAGCAAAGAAAATTAGAACAAGAACACAAAACAGGAGAGAGAGTGAGAAAACACCTACAATAAGTAGAAAAGATCTATTTGGCAATAGTGGTAGGTAGCTGTTGAATAATGAGCACTTAGTTCAACTCCATTTCTGAAGCTTTGGAAGGTGGTAACACCAGGTGCATTTGATGAAGTGGACATTTAGCCACAGGAGTGTTTTAAATATGACTGCAAAATAAGAGGAGTGGTATTTGAAAACCTGAGAGGGGCACGGTAAGGTACTGTGTCTTGGTAGGGAGTGAGACTTGTTGCAGGGAAATAAGATACAGGCTCTGTTCTAGACCTGAGGAGATCAGGCCTGTAGACCTAGGGTTGGGGGTGCACAAAGTGAACAAGAAATTCGTGAAAGAGAGAGAAATGGGTCAGGGAAGAATGGTGGTACTGCTACTCATGAAACAAGAGTTTTTTTGCAAAGAAAATTATTAACCACTTGTATTCCATCTAATGATTTTGGCAGCCATGTTTCCCTGGGGATTCTCTTGCTTCATCCCAGAGTGTTAAATGTTCTGTGAAGACTGAGATGACAGTACCCATATTTTGGATAGAGTGGAAGGCACCAAAGGTAAGAATAAGAAGTAGCTGAACTTTTCTGCACTTTCTTTTGTGCTTTTAATGGAAACAACTGTTGTTACTTTGGAGGATTTTCTTTTCTTTTCTTTTCTTTTCTTTTCTTTTCTTTTCTTTTCTTTTCTTTTTTCTTTTTTCTTTTTTCTTTTTTCTTTCTTTCATCTCTCATCTTCTGCTTTGGCCAACTAACCACAAGCCTAAAAGCTGCCTCCTTTCTAATCTACGTGTTATGATACTGCTAACAGATGACGGTTACTATAGATAACTGCAGAAAGCAGGGAAGTAAAGAAAACATGCACGCACAAGGTCTGATTGTTAAAAACAGCCGTGACTGCCTTCTTCTAAAAGAAAAGGGAAAACAAAGCATAGCTTAATTGCATTACCCACTATCACTCCTGCATTTAAAGTAATTCAAAAATTACCTTGAAATGATGAAAAGTAAAAGAAGGAAAATGGTTTCAGGTAGACTATAAAAAATGAAAAAAATGATATCAGCCAAAGAAAATTGAACACTTAGAGTAAAACTTTAGAACTATTTGAATATATTTTATTTTCTTCTCTTCCCCTTTCCTCCTCTTCCTTTCCCCTTCCCTCCCCTCCCCTTCCCTCTCCTCTGTCTCCTTCTATTTTTTTTTCCCCTATCCGCTCTTTAAAACACAATCAGTCTTTCTTTGGAGAGTATGTTTTTTCTTTATTCCTAAATCAACACAGTTGGGAGAATTTGAAAAACTGGAGCTAAATTAAAGGCCAAATCCAGACACTACCTTTATTTAGGCTAAGTTAAACTGAAACAATGAGTCATGATGATTGTTAAACTGACAGAAAATAATAACTTTTTAAGGTTAAAAGAAACTAAAGGCCACTTATACTAACAAGACTGGGATTTAATGGTGAGACTGAATATATATATGTTTTTTTTTTTTTTTTTTTTTTTTTTTTTTTTTACAAAGCAGACATTTCCACAGCATTACATCTAGCACATTTGAAGCATTCAACAAACATGAAATGTCAACTTCATTCTAATCTCCATGGGTGAATCATGAGGTATCTCAGTATGTCTTCAGTTTTCAACATTAAGAAAAGGTTTAGAATGGACAATAGAAGTATAGACCTAAAAGTATATACATATGTATGCTTTTCAAAAAGTAGTTTAGAATCACACTCTTCTATATAAGCTCATTTCTTATGTCATCTTCAACTAGGTAAACATAAGGACTGAGTAGATGGGGTCACGCTTTCTCTAAGAATTTTGTAGTAAAAAATATAATTCTCTAATAGATTAAAAAAACCACTTAGGATCAAAAAATATGGACAAAATCAGATCTATCTATCTAGATACAGATATATATACCTGTATCAAAAATTATGGACAAAATCATATATATATATATATAAGCAGAATGGCTCCTCAGGTCCTTAAGAATTTAATGTAACCTGTTTGAAGGTATTAACATGTCAGAGAGGAATTCTAGGCATCCAAAATGGGGAGGGGGAAGGGAAGGAGGACTGAGATAAGATGAATAGAGGAAAGGATCAGAAAAGTAGACTCAGCCAAAATGACCAAGGGCCTGGACACATTGGCAAAGCCACCCCCAAGGCGGAGATGGATGCCTGAAGTTACAGCCAACATAAGCCAGTCCCATCCTTATTGTTGTTGGTGTCTTAGCTATAAATATCTAATTCATACAACTCCCTCGTTCTAATAACATCCTTACCACCATCTTTTTTTTTAAGATTTATTTTTTTTAGAGAGAGAGAGCATGCTCATGTGAGTGAGGGGAGGGGCATAGGGAGAGGGTGAGAGAGAGAGAGAATCTCCAGCAGACTCCCCACTGAGCAAGTAGCCCAATGCAGGACCCAGTACCACCACCCCAAGATCACAACCTGAGCTGAAACCAAGAGTCAGACACCCAACTGACAGAGCCACCCAGGCACCCCTTACCAACATCTTTAAGACAGTTATTTGGATTTCCATATGAATCTACCTACAGGAAGAGAAAAAGGTTGTTTTGTCATAAGGATTTTCAGTATTCTGAAATTAGTAGTAGTTATTCTTTATTTTAAAACTACACATTTAAGTTTTGGTTAAACAAATTAATTTCTTAATAGTGGACTTATTGGATCATATGGTATTTCTATTTTTAATTTTCTGAGAAACCTCCATACCTTTTTCCATAGTGGCTGTAGTGATTTACACCACCACCAACAGTTCATATGAGTTCTTTTTTCTCTACATCCTTGCTAACACTTGTTATTTCTTGTGCTTTTTTTTTTTTTTAGCTGTTTTGACAGGCGTAAGGTGGTATCTCATTATGGTTTTAGTATTTATCTGAAGAAAATGAATATAATAATTCAAAAAGATATAGGCACACCTATGTTTATTGCAGCATTATTTACAATATCTGAGATATGGAAGCAACAACCTCAGAGTCCATTGATAGATGAATGGGTAAAGACATGCGACACACACACACACACACACACACACACACACACACGAATATTATGCAGCCATTAAAAAGAATGTGCAACAACATGGAATGACCTAGAGGGTATTATGCTGAATGAAATAGGTCAGACTGAGGAAGACAAAGACCATATGATTTCATTCATACGTGGAATCTAAAAAACAAAACAAAAGAACAAACAAGGACAAAGCAGAATCGGACCTATAAACACAGAGAACAAACTGCTGATTGACAGAGGCGAGGAGGTGGGGGGATGGGCAAAATGGGTGAAAGGGAGTAGGAGATACAGGCTTTTAGTTATGAAACACACACAGCATAGGAATTGCAGTCAATGATATTATATAGTATTGTATGGTAACAGATGGTAGTTACACTTGTGGTGAGCATAGCATATAACCTAGAGGAGATGGAGAATCACTATGTTGTACACCTGAAACAATGTGACATTGTGTGTCAACTATACTCTAAAAAATTAATTAATTAATCTCTTGAGCTTAGATGAAGTGAATCTCCTGCAGAAAGACGGATCTGCTCTCAGTGCCCTGGTAAAATCAGTTTTATAAGCCTGTAAGCTCTCTGATCATCAAGTTAATGAATGCTCTTCTGTAAGGTGCCTTGAAAACCTTTCTTATGAAGAAAAGCACACTGTCATTCCTGTCAGTTCTCAGTTCAAATGTCACTTCCTTAGCAGACCTTTTCTGATCATTATATCTAAATTAGCTCATCATAGTCACTGTTTATTATACAGATTTATTTTCTTCATAGCACATATTATCTGAAACGATCTTATCTGTCTACATCTACTAGAATAAAAGTTCTATGAGAGCCTACTTTGCTAATCAATGTATCTTCACACCTAAAACAAAGTGTGGATCATAGAAAATAAATTTTAAATGTTAGTTTAATGTTAAATAAATGAAAGACAGAGGAAGTATGCCTAGTTTCTGGAAATACAAGCAGCAGCAATTTGATGAGAAGAAAACCTTAGTCATAGTGCAATTCTAAAAGATGTACCAATTTGAGAAGAGAAGAGAATAATTAAATGATGTTTTTGGACTAGATGGAATTAAGCAAAAATGTAAAAATAGTTTTAGCTTATTACTATTTTATTTAGAAACATAGAAAATTGGACCAAATGCTGAGCGATTGAGTTGAAACAGAAGTTCACTTTCTTTAGCCAGATATGAATTTATTATGAAAACTACTCTTCTGTCTTTGCTTTTGTCCTTTTCTAGCAAACAGATAAGAACAACAGCAATAACACTGCAAGCAGAGAAGCAGTGGAGAGGATATTAGCCCACAGATTAACTAACATCAGAAAATCATGTAGTACAAGTTGTACTTTGAAATTTTCATTTTATTTTTTCTTAATTTCACAGTAAATTTATCCAAATTTTATAAAAAATGTTACATTTTTATTTGTTAATGTTTAGGTGGCATGGGACTGACAGGATCCGAAAAGGCCATTAAAATTCATTTCTTCAACATTCAACAGATACTTAGAGAACATATCATGCACTGGACATTGGACAAGCATCTGGAAACCCAGCAATGAACAAGCTGGACACACTCATTGCTTTCATGGAATTTATAACCTAGAGGATAGCTGTAAGAAATAACTAATCTTCCAGGACCCAGTTATTTTAGTCTTCTTAACAGCCTAACTCAATGAGAATTTAATTGCTGAACAGTTAACACCTGAAATTCCTGAACACATTTTTGAAATAACCTAACAAAACAAAGACACGAGGAGTACTGGAAAAGAACACAGTCTTGAAAATGGGAAAACTGGTTCCTGCCTTGGCTCTTCTACCAATCACTGGATAGCTTTGGGGAAACTATTATATCCTTGGAGGCCTCTCCTTGGAGATGAAGGACTGGATGAAAGAGCTTCCAAAGTTCCATCCAGACGTGTGGGTGGCTCTCTGATTTATTCCGTTAACACATTACACATTTATATATGAACAGTAATAAAATGGGGACATGCAGCAAAAAATGGTCTTGTGTGAGTACACAGACTTCTCCTGATTGCTCAGTTTTGAAGGAGCATCGTAATGCTTTCTTCAGGACATTAAAAATTTGTCATCCATTTAATCAAAGTTTGCCATTTCCTCTTTGGGAAAGATCACAACTAACAAGTGTTTCTGATACACATTTTTAAAAATGTTTATAACGAATGATATAAAGTAACTTCTATGAGGTGATTTTTTTTTCCAACCTGAGAGCTCTTACTGAACTTAGACATTTGGATAGCCATAGAATTCATCATGTTTCAATATTTAAAATTAGTCTGTAGAAGCTATAAATCGAAATCTACTTTCTTCAAAACCTGATTTTTCTATTTCCATCAGTTTGTTGTTATAGGATTAGAATAAATGCTGAACTGGTGTCATTTTATTTAAACTAAACATTGAATTATTTGTGAAAAAAACAAGGGATGGATGTTGCAAAATGAAATAAAAACATTTCAACGAAAAGTCTAAATCATTTCAAATAGTAAATCAAATAGTAAATTTTGATGTTTATTTGGAAAGATTATTTTTTATCTAATAACTTTACTTTCCTAAGAATTATATGAACAAAAAATATAGCTGAGCAATTTTTTGTTTTGTTTTTGTTTTCTTTTAATCAATTCTAAATTCACTAATTAAAAAACCCATGAATAAATCACTTATACAGATAATAATGTTTATGAATGCTATCCATTTTTTAAAAGTGTTCCTAAAACACTGACATGATTTATAGTTGGAAAAAAAAAACACATTAGAATGTACAGGAAATGCTTTTTGGTGTAAAGAATGATACAATTCCTTACCTTTAATTAGTCCATCTAAATCTACTAAGTAGTCTTTCCAAAATTAAACAAGAATGGAAGAATTATAGATTTTTTTTCATGGTGTTGTTACATTAAAAAAAAAATTCTCCCATTTTTGTTGGCATTTTCTTTTCTTGTTTGGGCCAGAATTACAAACAGGGAAGCAGACTATGAGGAAATTTTAAATAGTGGGGAAAACACATTATTTAAGCTCCTTTGAATTTAAAATAAGAACAATTTTTCCAGTTATCAATTCAGTGCTTTTTATTTTAAAAAGAATCATTAGACCATTCTTTCACTGCTGCTTACCTAATTCTTTTCCCAAGAATAATGAAGTCTTACTATAATAGAATCCAGATCTTAAGAAATCATCAGTTTATCCCACAACAACTGGCATTTCAATCATACCAGAAAAGACATCCTTTCACTTAGAATAATGAAAAGTAGATTCTACTCTCTTGGTAACAGGTTTTAGGCAATAAGTTCAAGCTAATGTATACAGTTGTTTAAATTATCAAAAGTCCTTGTTTTAAACACACATATTCTCTTTTCAGTGATTATAATTATTACTTAGATCTTGATTGACAACTAAGGAATTCTAAGGAATTTCTGGGAAAATGACATGAGTGGAATGAAGTACTATTTTGGAAATGACTAATTTATTTCCAATTCAATAAATATTCAGTAAACATCTATTTTTTTCAGGTGGCAGAAACCTAGAAAAAATGGTGCTCTTGTAGGAGACCAATGCCCCTGTTATATCAATCAGGAATTTTTTTCCTAGAAGAAATTCTAATAAGATAGGTATACAACTCTAACCCCAAAGTATGACAAATCCATGAATCAAATACATTTTTAAGGTAAGTCACTTTTACTGTTTTCAAATTTTTATTAATATTTGTCTGCATCATTCCTCATTTGTCTTGCCATCAGATAAGCAATGACTAATATCAAACGTTTAAGAAAAAATTTTTTATAAAATTAAGAAAAACAAAATTCAGAAAATCATTTTTGTTAACATTTTTATCTTCTGTTTTTACAAATTAGTAAGGTCATTTTTTTTTTATTTTAATAGTAGAAGGCAGGATTTATTGTAATCATAGTTTGAGAACCACTAATGCTACCACATAGTTCCTGTAAGGCAGAACAAAAAAAGGTCAGAGGAGACTATTTCTTCCACGAGCACTTAGCCAAAGTTATAAAACTTTAGGTAAATCACAGATCTTCTTTTGATCTCAGGTGCTGGAGGGGTAGAGGATGTACCAAAGCAGATAAATTCTAAACACCTTGTTGGTGTAATTTCTAAAAATTAAATATTCATTCAAAATTAACTGTAGGTTTATCTCAGTGGATGAATAGATATGTTATATGAATAGATATGTTCATATGTCATATGAAAGCAAATGCTATGGTAAAAAAGCCTAAATGTTAAGGCTTTGACTATATGGATCAGGAAGAGATCTGACAGTCTCAAGTTCCAATATTGTCTGTAGTATGAGCATGCTATTTTAAGAAATGTGAAGAACTTTTAGCTCACTTTTTTCCCCATTATCAACTCTATTGTGATTATTTTACAAAAGCAATTCAAACACACTAACTACAAAATAGGTTCCAAATTTGGTAGATATTTTAAGCTTAAGAGGAAGAAGTTTTTAAGAACCGAAAGTGTCCCATGATGGACTCAGTTGCTTTGTGAAAGACTTACTTCTTGATTCATGACTTGTTCAAATAAGTACTGAATAATGCACTAATTATTGGGAATGCTATAAGGGATCATCATTCTCCTGTCCTCTAACTAATGCTCACTCAGTTTTTAGGGGTCAGCTTAAGCACAGCCTCCTCCAGAAAGCCCTCTTCAAGTTCTCAGTTCGATTTCGATATCACTGTGCATGTTTGCATCCTGGGGTTATCTTCAAAATATGTTTAAATAAACAAAAATCTAACACATTTAACAAGTGGTACTGCAGACCCAATAACTAAAGTATGGTAAAGAAAGCCCTACATTAATTGCCAGGCATTAAATTCTTGGATGTTGGAGATGCCAAAGTGGCCCTAAGGGAAGGACTGAAACAGCCAGAGTAGTAAAGGGGCACTCAGGGGCTTGAGACACTGGTTAGTAACCAATGGCAAGGAATGATTTTAATGTTTACTAATATATACCTGCTGAATATCAGCTATGTCTTACCAAAACATCTGTCAGGGTGTGCTATAATTTATAGACCTTTTTATTTTTATTTTTTTTTAAAGTTTATTTATTTATTTGATGGAGAGAGAGACAGCCAGTGAGAGAGGGAACACAAGCAGGGGGAGTGGGAGAGGAAGAAGCAGGCTCCCAGTGGAGGAACCTGATGTGGGGCTCGATCCCAGAACGCTGGGATCACGCCCTGAGCCAAAGGCAGACGCTTAACGACTGAGCCACCCAGGCGCCCCCTATAGACATTTTTAAATTAAATTAAATTAAATTTTTTTATGTCTCCCACCTAAATAGTAAAGTCCTTAAGAGAAGAGACTATATTTTATTTTCCTATTTTCTTTGTATCCCCAAGAGTTAGAACAGTGCCTAACACACAATAGATACCCCATAAATATTGGTTGGGCTAATATATGAAATGTCACATATCAGCTAAGAAACTAAATGACTTTTATAATTTAAAATTCTATAATTCTACTTTACAGTACATTTACCTTCTTAAAATTATTAAGGGTGCAATACAGTGGTCATGTAATTTTACAAGACATTGGAATTAAAATGCTTTTGAGTTCTTGAGAAAACAAAGCATTTTATTATCAGTAAGTTTTAAATCGAGAGCAATGATACTCTAAAATCTTATTCATTCTAAAAATGTCATTGTAAGGTATTGTTCAGAGTGGTTGTAAACATGACACAAATGGGAAACTAAAACGACAAAGTTATCTGATATTGAGATATTTATGTTGAGTCAGCAGAAGTGCTTGTAGTAGACCTGATCTGCTAATCCTAGGCACAAATGTCCCATACTCTATTAAACCGAAAGGCAATTAAAAACGTCTCCTTTCTGTATTATGGGTTAAAGAGAATTACACAGTTGCTCTGATCCAAGGGTTGCACATATGATGAACACTGCTATCTGAAATATATCAATACCAACTTAATTATAATCCTAATTAGATTCCTTACAAGGGACACCTATTGCTAACATGGGAATTTAGTCATTATTAAGAGAACACAGTATTGTGTATTATGCTGCATATCTGAGAAATAAACCACAGTGTCTGCTGCCTTCCCATCAATCAAAAATACTTCGGCTTAGTACAGATGTACTACAAAATCTAGAAGCATTACTGATATTATTTGTAAAGTGACATGAGAGTTATAAATTCATGACATTCTAGTTCAAGGTTCAACGATGACCATATCTATCACCTATATTTGCAGGGGAAATATGTGAGAAAAGAGAAAATACTCTTCTTTGAGTCCCTGAGATGCAATAGCAGAAGAAAAGGTCTGAAAGGAGGGAAAGTTCTTATCATCTGAACACAGAGAAAAGGATAACTGCTCATATATTTATTTAGTATTGGTGTTTCTATAGATACTATACTAGGCAAAATAAAGAGGGATGATAGCTAAAATAGGTGTGAAAGTGTTTTGAAAAAGTTGCAATATTCACTTTTGTTTTTGTGTCTTCCACTTATTAAAAAAGAAAAAAAAAAGAACTGAGTTACTGAGAGACAGAGAACGACATAATAAAAACAAGTGCGCAAATGCAGCTAGGAATGATGTGGAATAAAATGAATTGAGGGGTCAGGTCACAAAGTAGCAGATATAAACCTAAGGTATGGTATGAATTCTAGCAATTCCTACTATTCAGAGCTACAGGAGAAACAGTTTACAGTTTTTGATGTCCATCGGATAAAAAAAATCAGTTGCATAGGTATAAAAAAGCTATTCCTGACGCACAAATCTAAGTGAAAATCTTCCCATGGGTCCTCATTAATGGAACACCCGATTTGATTTAGTGAACTATATATCCTTGCAATAGCGTGTTTTTTATGCACATTTCTTTTTAAGTTCTTCAATGCCGGTGATGATATAATGCTAAAGCATAGTTTAATAAAGGCAATTGTACAATGGCCTAAGAATGGAACGTGATGAAATTCTGCTTCATCCAGGGATAAAATTTTGAAACTTTTAGGTATGTTTGGGCTTAGAGTAATCAGATATGAATATTCTATTTTGCAACTGAGCATCTGACAAAAACTGAGCTTTTGATAACAGTTTTGGTAACAGCAGAGCTCTGATTTTATACCATTTGACAAGAACATGGAAAGTAGAAATTATATATTGCTTATTAGAAGGATTCAACAAATATTTATTGAGCACATAATGTGTATCAGGCGCCATTCTTAGGAAATGGAGAATAATATTATGAGTTTAAACAAAGAAACATATTAAGTACCAACAAGCTGTACTATTTCCATGTTTAGTGTAGCTAAGGAAGCCCTATACAGGATAAAAATAAATACATTAAGGGCCAATGAGACTGTTAGTAACCTTTTCCTTAAGTCTGTCAATTAATCTGTTTTTCGGATAGCACCCCAAACGTTTATAGTACAAAGAATACTGAATGGGAATTCAAGGAGTCTCCCATCACCAAGATAAGAATTATATCAGTAATTCTTATTTCCTCTTTACTTGACATCTGAGACCATATGTGGCAAAGAACATCTATGAAGGCAAGGAAGAGAGGGAGGGGAAGAGGAAGGAAGGAAGGAAGCAGGAAGGAAGGAAAGGAATTGAAAAACTGACTCTGAATAAAAGGATTATCCATTTTTCTAATTCAACTCTGATCATTTTTTTGAAATTAAAAAATAATAAATTATGTTAACATATTTTCAAAGCCTGCCTTACCCTGTTCTTAGGACATATTTTAAGTCCAATAGTAATAATACCTATTTTCAACAATATTCAATGAACATGTGCTTCTTCCTATTCTTACTAGCAGTGATAGAACAGAACACATCCTCTCTAGTAAATGTGATATGAGGGAGAAGGTGAACTATTATACCTTGTGATTTTTCCTCAATCTGTCTTTGGCCTGTTCTTAAAGGAGAATACAGTATTTCTTTTTACATTACTCTCTAAATTAAAGCATCATGTGTATAGGAGCAAAGTCAAGCGTTAAAAACGTTTCCAAACCAGAGAGATTTAAACTGTTCCTTGGTGGGGTGCTTGGGTGTCTCCGCTGGTTGAGCAGTTGAGGGAGTGGTTGAGCATTGGACTCTTGGTTTCAGCTCTGGTCATGATCCCAGGGTCCTGAGTCAAGCCCTGCATTGCGCTCCGTGCTCAGCAGAGAGTTGAGATTCTCTCTCTGCCTCTCTCCTCTCTCTTTCTCTTTCAAATAAGTAAATAAATCTTTTAAAAAAATCATTTCTGGTTCCATGCTATTGATTACAAGAAGCCCAAACTATGTGAATGAATCGGTACAAAGATATCATTACTACTAGGAAAGCTTTCAAAGCAAGCTAGCTGTTCTCACTGTTTATAAGAGGGATAGGAGCATTTGTCCATTTAAACAACCTTCTTTTTTTTTTTTTTTAATATTTTATTTATTCATTTGACACAGAGAGAGAGAGACAGCCAGCAAGAGAGGGAACACAAGCAGGGGGAGTGGGAGAGGAAGAAGCAGGCTCCCAGCGGAGGAGCCTGATGTGGGGCTTGATCCCAGGACCCTGGGATCACGCCCTGAGCCGAAGGCAGACGCTTAACGACTGAGCCACCCAGGTGCCCCTAAACAACCTTCTTAAGTGTTAATTTTAGAATAGATTTTGTCTGGCTAGCTGTTTCAAAATTAAAAATGCTACAGATAAGATTTATATTTGTGGTTTATAGTTTAATTTTCATGCTTAACCTATTTCAAGAATTGAGATATGCACTAAGAGAGCCTCAATTTTTAAATTATCGTGTTAGAACCAATTACTTGCATGGTACTACATAGAGAAATGTTAACCTAGATCTCTGAAGGCTAATTTCCTATCGTATTAATATAGCCAAAGTTGCCAATGAATTCTCAGGATAATTTATCTGTCAAGTAAATAAACTTTCAAAAGACCTAAGAAAGAAAATCATATTTACAAGGATGCCAACTTCGATTTCAAGGTCTACAAGGAGATCACAGTAATAGAAGACAAAATCATTTTTACTTTTGTTTGTATGTAACAAGCAAAATCAAATCTTCTTGATCTAGGTATTGCTAAATATATGTGAGGAGGAAAATTTTTAAAAAATCTATATACATAGAAACACTGATATATTCCATACTTTTCAAAAACAATAAATCTGTGCCTCAGTAAAATGTAACACTCCAGCTTTATCAAGCTCAACCCCACAAGTTATTCTTAGGATGAATTATATGGTATCTACCAGAGGACGTTTTCTGTAAGTATTCTTAAGAGACCTAACTATGTAAAGTGCACCAGTAATAAATCTTTAATCTATGCATAACAACATCAAATATAGAAAATATGTTCATATAGAATGTATCTACCAGTTAGGGCTCAATATGATAATCATTATAACTATAAAATTGGAAAACAAATGTACATAATTGAAAAACATTTGCTTTAATTTTCCCAGTTTATGTGTTCTACTTAATTGCCAGAAGATATTATTATTTCTCTTCATTTAAATAATTTTCTGTTTATGTGAGTTTTATTATTTCATAATCACATCTTAAGTGTTATGATTTGCAAAATATACATAAGCATCTCTTAAATCTGGATAAAATTTTTAACGGAAGCATTGTCTTTGAAAAATAAAAATTCTATCAAGAACTGAATACCATGCATACAATAAATAACCACAGCTATTCACTCTATTACACTGTGTTCCCATATTTCTCTTATGGCTATTTTGCTGGCCCTTCTTTCCATGACTGTCCTCCTCTCTTTCTTTCACACACACACACACACACACACACACACACACAGAGGAAAGTTTTGTGGACAATACTCTCCTCTTTAAAATCTACATATGTTTGGGGTGCCTGTCTGGCTCAGTTGCTGGAGTATGTGACTCCTGATCTCGGGGTTGTGAGTTTGAGCCCCACATTGGGTATGGATATTACTTAAAAATAAAAAATCCTTAAGGGGCACCTGGGTGGTTCAGTTGGTTAAGCATCTGACTCTTTTGTGGACAATACTCTCCTCTTTAAAATCTACATATGTTTGGGGTGCCTGTCTGGCTCAGTTGCTGGAGTATGTGACTCCTGATCTCGGGGTTGTGAGTTTGAGCCCCACATTGGGTATGGATATTACTTAAAAATAAAAAATCCTTAAGGGGCACCTGGGTGGTTCAGTTGGTTAAGCATCTGACTCTTGATTTCAGCTCAGGTCATGATCTCAGGGTTGTGAGACCAAGCCCTGCATCCGGCTCTGTGCTGGGCGTGAAGCCTGCTTAAGATTCTCTTTTCCCTTTCCTTCTGCCTCTCACGCACTCTCTCTCTCTCTTAAAAAAAAACAAAAATCCTCAAATAAAATAAAATCTACATATTTTCACTGGTACACTGCCTACTTCCACTATCACGACTATGTAAATTAATCCTGGACCTTTCTAGCTATGACATCTAGACCATGTTTTCAACTGTTTCCTAAATAAGTGGCAAAATTGGCATTTGGACTTGACAAAGCTCTGTTTCTTTCCTTTTCTTTTTTTAAGTATTTATTTATTTGAAAGAGAGAGGAGAACGACAGTATGAGAGAGAGAGATGAATGGGGGGAAGGGGCAGAGGGAGAAGGAGAAGCAGACGCCCCGCTGAGCAGGGAGCCCAACTTGGGGCTCGATCCCAGGACCCTGACATCATGACCTGAGCCTAAGGCAGACACTTAACTGACTGAGCCACCCAGATGCCCCGACAAAGCTCTATTTTTTTAATTCTTCCAGGGTTCTCTACCTCAATAAACCATGTTACCAGTCTATTAACTGCTGAGGATCAAAATTTCAGAGCAAACTTCTACCTTTTCCCAGCCCATCTACCAGAAATCAAGACTAGTTAATTATACAGAGGAGGCTGCTTTTCTTAACACAAAGAGGCTATTACCATAGATGTGCAAGGCCATAGAACTCAAGCTACACGATAAAAAAATGTTCTGGGGCCCAAGTCATGAATATGAAATAATAAATCATTCTGTGTTCCAGGTCTATTATCTAAGACACAGTTTGCCTAACTATGCAACTATGCTTGAATTTTCAGTTGTTTTTGTAGGAAAAAGATATTATATTTGAAAGCATTTAATCTGCAGTGTTTAATAAGCTAGACGGTGACAGCTATTTTACACACTTAAAAACTACTATATTCTATGGAAACTTTATTACAGTTCTGTATCCACACACTGTGCTCTTGTGAATATCAAATACTGAAGTTTGGATCAATTAGACTACAAATTTAGCCGATTAAAAAAGTCTCCAAGATGATCTGAATTCTGAAGATAATTTTGTTTATATGAGTTACTGGGACTTAGTAACTAACTTGTAAATGGTGGCCAATGTGTCTCTTTGCAAGTAGCATAGATTAACTCAACACTGACGCTCCTACAGTTTGACAAATAGCAAAATAAAAAGGTTATACCGGTTTCAAATATGTCGCCAGATAAGAGAGACATTGGCAAAAATTTGTAGAAGATATGGAGTAAGGTCATTCCATAGCTCTTTGTGAGTTTATCCACTAATCAGAAAATACTTTAAAATTGTATTTATGAGTTTGGAATTTTATGTGTGAAAATTATAATATGTAAAATGGGCTGTTACAAAGAAATTTTGGGGTTTTTTGAAATTCAAACCCAATTATCAAGGCAAAAAATTTCAAAGACTAAACCAAACAAATCTGGGAAAAATTTGAAACTTTCCTCTTGTAAGTCTTTCACCTAGGGATTTAGAACTTCCACTGAAATTACAGTAATATTCCCCTAACTGTAAATTCCCCCCATGTGAAAATAAGTAGATATATATTTGTACACTTTTTCATCGCTGCAAGAATTCTTGATAAAATACACGTGAATCATGAGTGACTCCAAGTTTTAAAATAAAAAAATTGGTAGTTACCGTATAAGCCATTTATTCAACAGGTATTTATTAAGTGCCAGGTACTTTGCGCTGTGTAATCCACTAGGCCCTCGGGCTGAGGGACAGACTCTCAAGTCGGCACCTTAGTCAAAAGCAGCTAATAAAGAAAATAACCCTTGAAAACCTTTTTATTTGCCCAGGAGGTACAGTGTGCATTTCGTGATAGCCGACCCTAAACAGTAACTTTTAAGCACAGGAATATTTAAGAACCAACTAAATTAGACTAAAGGAAAAACAGAGTGTCTATATAGACATTAAAACCATTCTGTATTTAAGAAAGCCATTAAATCCTTACTCTAAGAATGGGGAATGGGTGGAGAAATCTAAGAGGTTCTCCTGCTTTTTGCAGAATTTCTTCAATTGCCTGATGCCTGTTAGAATAAGCAAGATAGTGTTGTGAGAGGATTAAGCACAACAGTGGTGAGGTTGTAGAGGGTAAAGATCTGAATTTAGTACATTAATTAAATGTGCATATGTTACAACTACAATACAGTAAAAAGAAAAATAAACCGAGTTTCTGCCTTCACAGCTAGACCTAATAGGGATGAGGCAAAAGAGGCACCTAGGGTCCAAGACTTAAGGAGACTCTAACTCTTAGGGCCATGCACTTCTTGACTTGGCATTTGCAACACACACAGTGAATGCCTCCTTAAATTGTGTGACCTAGGTACTAACATTTTATATCAACTTTCCCAAGGGACAGGATGGTTTTCCAGGTTTCTTACTTTCACTGGGTATGGTGACTACAGCCGTTTGTGTTGTTAAAGATTAACCTATAAAAATGTATGCGTTTTCTGTAAAATTCTTCATTGACATGATTAATGTAAAATGAATTAACAAGTATTTCACCGAAACCACAAGGGAAGAATATTGGAAAAGTTTTATTGAGAAAGAAATAATCCTCTATTTTAATATACTCATATATAATACAAAAGACTTTATTGACTTTCTCTTTAATTGGTGTGCTCTTCTTACTAGTTTATTTTAGTGAATATGAAAAAAGGCATTATATACATATTTACCTAATTATTGTTTACCTAAACATATATTTATATTGATTGACTTATAATTCTAGTTCCTTTAGGGTCTTAACTCCCAAAAGCAAACTAACTCTCTTACTATGAGAGTTTTTAAGAATATAAAGATATATATAGTTGATGTCAGAATACTCTTCACAAATCCTGTTGTCTAACAGTTATAGATACATGTATCACTGTCTCCCAGCAGACTGTAAACTACTGAGTAAAATGAAACATCATAAGAAAACTGCCATGAAATGCTAGTGCTATTCTTCTTTTCCTGATAGGCTTAGAAGTTGAATCTTATTTATTTTAGCATTTCCTACAACAGATAGAATAATGTCTTTCACTGAGTTATCATTTAATAAGTGTAAAAACCCCCACAAAACTTAATTCTTACTGGGGATATTTAGTGTTCTATGTCATTAGAACATTTAAAAATAATATTTCCACACAAAGAAAAATAATTTTGTAGTTTTTTTAATAAAAATGTGGTTATCAGATATATATGCTCATATATTCAGTGGATAATAAAGCTGATTAACTTAGAACCAATTTATTTAGGTCTAAGAAAGAATATCTCATTTTTATAGCACTGGCATTAAAATAATATCATTTCTTAGTCAAACATGATTTAGACTCTAATCATCTCTTAATAATAACGTTTTAAATGTACTAGTTGACTTAGATTAGAAAGATAATTTCTAACAATTGACCTGATGTACTAAAAAATAACATGTTTCAAACAAATATACAATAAGAGAACCTCTAGAGTGAACCATAATACTGGTGAGTACCTACTACTCAATGTTTGAGTACTAATACCATTGAGTATCTAGGACTCAATGTTTACTCAAGCTTTATGTTTAAAAAAATTGACTTGTTCATGAAAAATGTTAGCAAGAGATGCTGTAGAGACTTAATCTGTTTAGTTATATTATGAAAAAAGAAAGATTATATTATGACTTTAAATATAATCTCCCCCTTTCCTTACCTCAACTATGTTCCTCAAATTTTACCTTCTGAGACTACTTTTGAATATCTTTTTAATAGAGTTAACACAAACTCATTAAGTCTTGCCTTGTGGCTAAATTGAGGATCAGATGAGAGCCAAATGTGAGGGTGGTTTTTGTGATGTGGGGTAAGCATGTATGTGTGAGAGTGTGCTCATGTGTATGTGCCTATTAACTCTTCAAATAATCCAGGAAAACAGAAAAAATGCTGAATGGGAGTTCTGTGGGCAGGACGAGCCACGGAACAGAACCTTTGCTGTGCATTATTAGTGAATTTTCAAAGGTTGCTGCTATACAATGAAGCTACAGTTTACAGAAGGCCACCCTCAGAAAAGTGTGTGTTTGTGTGCACACATGTGTGTGCACAAAATAAAAAAAAAATTATTTGTAGCATCTCTATTGATTACCATTTTCCCTTCCTGGAAACAATCTTCAAAAATGGAGGTTTCTGGCATTTAAATTACTGGGTAGTATTTAACTAATAAACTAAAAAATACTCTGGAGTCTGGATGACAAGGTCAAGAAAGAGGGTGTAATTTAAGAGTCTGAACCTTACTGATATGCAGCTCCATTCAGCCACATAAAAGGGAGTCTGGAAAACCCCTAACTGTTACCTATCGATACCCAATCGTCTACCAAATCCTTTTAACTACAACTCAGTTATGATGAATACTTTTAAACTACAATGAATCTACAGTGTTTACAACTCAAATTATATATTGCCATTTCATTCAAAGTCCTTTTGCCTAAAGTCTTGCCTGGCAGCTGAATTCTTTCTTTCTTAGCGGTATAAAGTGTAATGCAACATTGAACAAAGCCTCACAGAACACAATAAGATAGCGATGGTCAATGGAGAAAGGCAGGGAAAGTAAATGTATTATTATTCTAAAGACTTCTAAGTATCCCTGGAGGATAAATTTCAGGGAAAGGGTAAAAGAAAAGTATATTTGAATGAGTAGTCAGATTTCCTAAGTCACCAAAGCAGTTAAAGGGCACATATTCATAGCTGAGCTGCATAGCTGACGCTTAAAATCATATCAAGGAGTTTAATGACAGTGAAAGTTGGAGGACAGGCAGGCAAAAAAATATGAGTTATCACTGGTCATGGACTTTTCATATTCCACTGGGCCTAACTAGGAACTAGGTAGGAGGGATTAAGTCTGGATTAAACTCTCAAACTGTATTTAGTTCCTAAACTGGATCTCGTAAATGAAGACCAATTGTTCCTAACTGCAAAATGATAGGGTTTTATGATTCCAATGCACGAAAGAACTAACTGAAAACTACCTAAAGAGATCAGCAATATAGTAATTTCCATTCTAATTTAGTGTGCTTATCCATCCTTATATAGTATTATATGTGTGTGTGTATTTAAACATTTTCCACATTGCAAAGGTTTAAGGTAAAAGATACTTATAAACATATGAGAGAAGGATAGATTACAATAGATATCTTTAAAGAGAAATTAGTAAATGTATTTTATAGATCTTAAAGAAAGCAAAACACGAGCCTAACTTGAATGTAAAATCAGAAAAATAATACAGCTTCAAAGTGGTCTTAATCACCACCAGATGCTTAATCAGTTTAAATCATATTACTAGAATGGATTCCTGATGCCCTCCTGTTCTTTTGGTACCTTAATTGTTTGAACTCTCTAAAATAAAAGCATCATTTTTGCTGCTGTTGTTGTAGTTTGTTTTGTTTTGTTTTTTCCAAACTAGGTATTGGCACAATCAGATTAACAGAGATGTGAAAATCTATAATTTTTCTCTTTAATATTATTGGGCAGTGGTTCAAAAATCTGCTTTTAAAGCGTTGAGGATATAGATAGGTGTCTCTTGGCCATAGAATATGCTCTTCCTGAACCCGTCAGAATTTGTGGGCATGCTGCCCAAATTCCTAAATTATGAAGCACTGATGGCACCACTGGGTCCCTCTTCACTTGAGTTTTTGGCTATAAAATATGTCGGGGGAAAAAAAGACTGCATACTGAAAATGCTGCTTCTTTGGTCCAAAACAAAAACAAAATAAGAAATCCAATTCTTAGAGCAGATCCTAATGGATTCTTGGACAAAAACGCTCTACAAGTGAGAGGGGATTCTATGTATTTGCCTGATTTGGGTTTAAAAGTGCTGGGATGACTCCTGAAACCTCTAAAACCATGGCACTGTTCTAGGGAAGTCGGAAATATTCTATGTGGGGCTATAAAGACATTTTATCTCACTGCTCTGTCAAATCCTTTCAATAGCTCCCACTTCTTTCAGTAAAGGACACTCTACCATCTACGCCACGCTTACCTCTCTGAACTCGCTTCCTCCTAGCCTCCTCTTGGCTCATTTCATTCCAGCCACACTGGCCTCCTTGCTGTTCTACAACCCTGCCGGGCCTTCTGCACTTTATTCTCTGACTGGAATGGTCTCCTCCCAAATATCCATATAGCTCACTCCCTCAACTACTTCAAGTCTTTGCTCAAATGTCATTTTTTTTTTTTTCTGGGGGGATTTATAACCTCAACCTTCCCTACATTTCCAAATCTCCACCCTCTGTCTTATTTTTTTTTTCAAATACCACTTATTGTTATCTGTTAAACTATATATTTTACCTATTTATTATATTTATTATCTGATGCCTCTCACTGGGGATCCATAAATTTGGGGTTTTCAGTCATCCTTTGCTATATTTCCTGTACCTAGAACATCGGTTAGAGTATAGTAAGCATTCAACACATATTTACTGACTCGGATTAAATCTAAGGATCTAATTATTTGAGCTGCCTGCCCAAAATACAGAATTCTTATCTTTCCATCTCCTTTGGCTGCCATTTTTAATCAATGAGAATTAAGGGCTTATACCTTTAATAGAATCGGAGGCAAAAATGTAGATGGCAGCCTGAAATTTGGGTGTCCTTTTTCTTTGATTAATCTAAGTGCATACACATGTATATGTGAGTACACACGTATTATCACACATGCATATAGATTTACATTTTACACACACACACATACACACACATATATAAAATAGCAATATACCATTGCAGATGCCAATATTCTAACACTGCAGAAGAATTGAAACTAAAAAATAGCAGGCTCTTAATATCACACACATTTAACTTTAAATTTAAAGCTCTGGACAATTGTCTTCTGACTCTATGATGATACAATTCTGCTCTCAGGAAATAATAACATATAAAGCTTCATTTAAAAAAAAAACTTGATAAATTAAGGGAAATTACTAAAGTAATATGGAACACTTTTTTAAAGCAAAGAAATAATTATTAGAGTTCTTTTATTAGTAATATACTGAAATTATTTGTAATAAAATCATTTTCAAAATTTTAACCTACAAAAAGCAAATATACACATACATTTTCATAGTAACTCTATTGTATAAAAAGACGTATATGTGGACTGCTGAGCCAAAAGAGAAACTTCAACATTACTAATTCAAAAACCAAGCCTGGCTCATGAAAATAGTCACTGTATTATCATTAGAAGACTTTTTTCTCCTCTTCAACCACAGTAAATACTTATGAAAAGGTCCCATCTCTTTAGCATTCTGAGGGTTCCACTGCCCTCTTCCCTTCCCTCTGCTCCCACAACACTGTAAGAATATTTGGGTAATATCATTCACTATATCCCTTCTCCTCAACAATTTAGCCAAATCTTTCTAAGATACTTGATGCATTTCTGAACAAAGACGTTCTAGGAGTGGATATAAAACAGGTAAGCAGCAAAACCCTCAGCAATTGCAGCTAGGGGAAAAGTTTGACAAAGCAACCAAAAGAATGATATGGAGTTTAAATCTTCTACACAGGAAAGATTTTTCCACAAGGACCTTATACAAGAAGTGTCCCTATATGGACATTAACAAGCTACTAAACAGTTTATTTTACAAGGTAACTTCAGTATTTCTCAACTAATACTTCTGTTGTATTATGAAGTACACATTAAAAAAAATCTCTTCGGTATTATTTTTTTTAAAGATTTATCTATTTTAGAGAGCAGGGAGAGGCAAAGGAGAGGGAGAGAGAAAATCCTCAAGCAGACTCCCGGTGAGCACAGAGGCTGACAAAGGGCTTGATCCCAGGACCCAGAGATCATGACCTGAGACGAAATCAAGAGTTGGACACTTAACCAACTGAGCCACCCAGGCACCTCTTCAGTATTATTAATGTGAACAAATTTTATCCAACAGAAAATTACAGTGCTCTAGAGAAGATTAAGCAGATCATATTTCATAACTATGCATGTTTCTGCTTGAAACAACCATCTAAAGTTTAACAGCCTATTTTATCTATGGAGATTTAAGGTTGGACATACTGAATTTCACATTAGACAATAAACTAGACTACTTTTCGATAATGTTATCTCAAGCCAATCTTCTAAAGGTACTGAATGCAAATGTAAAATTTTTAAAAAATATGTCAGTGGCACAAATAACGGAGCACTTGAAAGATCTGACATATTTTTAGAGATCTAAAATGTCAGTGAGAAAAATGGAGACTGTCATGATACTTTCTTAATTCTGATATCAAACACTCACAAGGCTTTTACAAAATTGTGTCACCCATTGCCCAAACATACTAAGAATTCCATAAATATATGCTAATAAGTGAAAGAGCCATTGTCAGATGGATGAACCAAAGGAATGAACATTGTCGGAAAAGAGTGCTTAAAATATAATCATCGGTGAAAAGGAAGATATGACAACACTTCAAAATTGGGACATAAATGATACGATGGTTAGCTATCATTTTTCTTCATAAAACAAAACTTCTGTATCAAAATGCTCAAGGGGTTAAGCATATATGCCACTATATAGATGGAGAGCAGAAAATTTTATTCTTACTGTTTCCTTTTATACCTGTCATATCAAATACTCCTCTAAAGCACTGCCTTTCGAGAAAAAGAACACTGCAGCTGCTCACATGGCAAACTATGATTACAATAGTAACAGCCCTGAAAGAGGAAGGTATATCATAGCATAAACAAGTATTCTCATTAGAAATTTCTTTAAGAGTATCATATATAGCTTTTATGACTGTTCTCTTATCTGTAAAATTGGGACAATTTTACCTTGTAGGATTGTAAAATTAAATTAGATAATAACGCAAAACACTTAGTTTATTTGGAGAATTTGTTAAAATCCAAACATATTGGAAAGCACTCCACGTTATTACGGAGCTGTTAGTAGGGCACTGGACCACAATGAGAAATACTACTCTAGGAAATTGCTATATTTGTGGCATCCAGTTCCTCTTTGTGCTTACTTTCCCAAAAAAGCATATGAAAAGTCTCACCAGAAGCAGGAACTGCTACCCTTCTTCCCTTACTTAGCTCCTGTGTCCCCAGCACACAAGCCTGGGGACAGCATGGCAGCAAACAGGATAGGGCTTGCTGGCCATCTCAGAACTGGGGACCTAGTCTAATTATAATACAGTGGTTGGGGCACCTGGGTGACTCAGTCCGTTAAGCATCTGCCTTCAGCTCGGGTCATGATCCCAGGATCCTGGGATCAAGTCCCACATCAGGCTCCCTACTCAGCGGGAAGCCTGCTTCTCCCTCTGCCTCTCCCCCTGCTTGTGCTCTTTCTCTCTCTCTCACTCTCTGTGTCAAATAAATAAATAAAATCTTTAAAAATATCAGTGGTCAATAAGAAGAAAGGGGAAGAGAAAGGGGCAGGAAGGGAAGAGAAAGACGAGGAGAAGAAAAAGAAAGCATGAAAAAGATGAACAAAGAATAAAAAATAGTATAGTGACTTTAAGTCCTTGCCTCGATCTAAACCCACATAGTTTACAGAATTTTTGGAGGTGGCTGTCAACACACAGTAGTAACTCAACTGCAATCAATCCCTGGCTTATCTAGTGGGTTATCTCTCATGCTAAATCTCTGGAGTATAAACCCGCATTTCTACTGGAGTGATTCTTTAAAAAAAAACACACCTTTTGTTGGTGAAATTTTAAAACTCAGCTTGATATAGTCATATACTACACTGCAAAATTTCTCACATTTTACATACAAAATTTTCACTTTTTAGCAAAGCATGGATTTTTACACCTAAGATTTTTTCCAAACTTTTTAACTCTTTACTTTATCAAAATTTATTTATAAAAAAATTTAGGAGATTACCATTAGGTAAATTAAATTGCAATGATACTTGGGTTTAGATTCTACTCCCACTGCTGATTTCAAGTGTAAACGGTATTCAGGCTTTTAGTTGCACTGATAAATTGTACAGTTAGGAGAAACAGACCAGGTATTTGAATTCATTTCACCATCTTTGCTACTACCATGTCTTGGCATTTCTATGGAAAGAAGATGGCCTTCAGAATCCACATTTCAGCTGTGAAAAGAAGAACACCTTCTTTCAGGAAGTACATGCTACAACCATATATTCAAAATGTTAGACATGGAACAAACTTAAAGGGGCATTTAATTCTCCTGCTTTTTTTAAGCACATGAGCTTCAATTCAGAGCTTTATCACAGAGCATGGACAGACCATGCGATTTATATCGTCAACACTAGCCATTCAGATTCCTCATATATTTACTTACTCTGTAGTCTTATATCTCAAAATATAACACACTTATAAAACATGGTTTACTCATAGATAGCATATCATTTGGCTGTGTGATTATCCTTAATATTTAAATGTATTTCTCCAAAGAAGTCTGCCCTAACCTTTATGTCTTCTCGGGTATATAGGAAAGAGAAGTAGTGACTCAAATTATATTTAAAATGTATGTGTTTCTGCAGTACAATCCACATAAATACCCTCCATGGATGTATGTGCCATTTCAGGTGAACATGGATATGCCCCATGAACAATTAATCTTAATGTTGCTACTCACATAATTTACCATCTTACTGATTTCTTTTTCATGGCCTTAATCCTTTGCAATCTGGCTTCTGAAAACTTCAGTCCTACCTATTTCTTAACCATAGTATAGAATATTATTCTGTTAAAAACTTCTACTCCAGCCACTCTTCTCCAACATTCTTAAAACTACAGAATTAACTAGATTGGGGGGGGGGG